>NW_015971323.1:0-2103 GCF_000769745.1 Penicillium expansum
AATAATTAAACTAGGATATATTTCTCTAATATTACTTTAAATCCTGATCTACCTTACTCTTATACTTCCTCCTTAAGGCCTATCTCTAAGTTATAATCTCTAGTAACTCTAGCTCTATTACCTCTATATCTATATCTATTAAATAAAGAGATATCTCTTATAGTCTATTATCTACTCCTTTTTCCTCTTTATTATTACTAATTAGGTTAAACTTAATATCCTTTATATATTTATTATTCTACTCTTTTACTAACTTAATCTTAGCTAGTATAAAGAACTACTTAAGCTACTTTATCTTAATATCCTTAATATTAAATCTTATTATATATAGAAATAATATAAGCTCCTTAATTATTTTAGACTTTAGATAATTATAATAGTAGTGATAAATATCCTAAGTAGTATTAAAAAGCTATTTAATACTAATATTAATTATTAAGATAGAGAGGATATTATAAATAAATAAGATAATTATAAAGAAATAAGATTAATTCTCTTATTAGAATTAAAAAGGTTTAATATTAATTAGATCTAGTAATATAAATATATTAGTATTATCTTATATAAAGAAGAAATAGATTATAAATATATTACTATTAAGATATTAAGTTATCTTATTATTAACTAGTTTTATAAATATCTTATTACTCTTTAATATTATATTTAATCTAAAACTAGATAATATTTAATCTAAAACTAGATAATATTATTATTAAAATATTAGTTAATTTTTAATTTATTATAAGGTACTTTTAATATAGAATTAATATTTCTTAAAATAATTTCTAATAAGTATTATATTAATAAAACTTTTAATTATTAGATAAAAAGAATTAAAATCTATTATTAAACACTAGTATTATCCTAATTATATAAATATATCTTTTAAGATTATAAGTTTAAAAGTAATATTTATTAAGTTTTAAATAACTAACTATAAATACTTTAAATATATCTAATTTCTATAAAATATATTTATATTTAAATAGTACCTTTATTTTAAAAAAGTAATTAAAGAGAGTATTATAAATCTTAAAAATAAGATATATAATAACCTCTTTTATCTTTAAAAGCTCTATTATATAATTAATAAATAATTAAATAATTTATAAAAAATAGTTAATTTAATACTATTCTTAAATATTAAATAATATCTCTTTATAATTATACTCCTTATAAAAAGATTAAAAAAAACTATATAGTCTCTTTATATAATAAAGTATTAAGAAGGTAGAATTCTATTAAGTCTTTATATCCTAGATTAGAATAAGTTAGGATCCTTTTTCTTAAAGTTAAAGAAAAACTATCTAGTATTATAGACTTATATAGATATATATAATAAGATAATAGACCTTATTTAAAGTATATAAGATCTTTTATATCTAATATTAAGTATTTACTTTTATTATAACATATTTCACATACAAGCTGCGCACACAAGCGAGCTGCGCACCCCACCCAACCCATTAAATTTAAATACATTTATCTCAACCATAACGCCATTAAATTAATTCAACTAACTAAGTGGTCTATCTAGACATATTTCTCTTCTATACCCTAGCAGTCTATATATACCACACCCCTAGGGGGGCCGCGTACGTGGCTGAATAGTCGATTCTCTAGGTATGCCGGGGCCGGGGGGAAGTGCTTTAGTTGCTTCCTATTACTGTATAATTAATATAGATACTTCTTAAACTAAGAGGCCTTCTTCTATAGGTATCTACCTCCAGGATCTAGCCTGCTTTTACTTCTACTTCTCGTTAGCGGCGTATAATTCCTAATTTTCTTTAGTGAGTAAGATAGTACCTTATATTATAATACAGAAGCCTTTTATAAGCTAGTTTAATATATAATCTAATAGGCTAGGTAGGCTTCGAGATCTTATATAAAGTAAAGCCTTAATTAATAAAGCCTATCAATATAGGTCTTTCTCTATAAAAGGGGTTTTTAGGGTAAAATTCCAGCTTAATTTACTACCCTAACTAGCTAAGGGGGTTAGGGTTTAAAGCTAGATATTAAGCTTTAAAATTACTTAGTTAGGTCTAAATAGTACTAAATTAGTAGCTAAGAAGCTATTTTTAATTATCTCTGATTTAAAAGCTT
>NW_015971440.1:0-1034 GCF_000769745.1 Penicillium expansum
AAAGGGAAGTTAATTAATTATAAGAAACTATAATAGATTATCCTTCTAAACTACCTTAGAGAAAACCTCTTAGGTAGTATTATCTTATTTTAATTAGTAGTATATATTATATTAAAAGGATATCTATACTATTAACTAAATAAACTTATTAAGTCCCCTTTATTACTAACCTTTACTTATAGCCCTTTTATAGGTAGAAGTCCTAAGATATCTAGTTATAGTAGTTATACTATAATATATATCTTTCCTATTTATATCTTTTTTAACTATATAGAGATACTTAAGGATTATAGAGTAATACTTATATATAATCTTTAGGCTACTATTACTACTATAGGCTACCTAGGTAAAGTACTCCTAGATATATAAAAGATAATTTAAGTACTATATAACTTTACCTTTTAATCTATAATTAGTTTATAACTACTACTCTACCTACTCTTAATAATTTATTCTATTATATAAGAAGTATAACCTTTTCTAATTAGGTCTAATATATTTAAATTATTTAAGCTATAGGAGTAAGGGAGGATTATCTAGTTAAAGAAAAGCTAGTATAGATATATTAAAAGTCTATTAGTTTATTAAAAAGGTAGTTAGGTAATTAGAGGGTATAAGGTAGGATAAGTTCTTATAGTTACCTCTGAATTATAATAATATAAACTTAGACTACTAACTTTAAGATATTATAAAGTTAAAAAACCTAATATAGTAAGGGCTTTTAAAAATATATAAAAGAGGGTTAATATATTACTAGAAGCTCTATTACCTAAAGGTATTACTTAACTAGTTAAATTAATAATTAATAGCTTAAAATAGAAGGTAATAATATTAGTAGATAATTAGTTAAATTATCTATAATAAATAAGACTAGTTTAAAAAAAGCCTATAAAGCTCGAAAAAAGCTTATAAAGCCTATTAATAACCTATAAAAAACCTAAATACCCTACTAAAAGCCTATTAAAAGCCTACTCCTAACCTATTCCTAACTTATTATTACTTTATTTCCTATAAAATATTTTAACTTATACTAG
>NW_015971419.1:0-6357 GCF_000769745.1 Penicillium expansum
GTTTCTTCGTAAAGATTTGCTCTCCGACAATCCTTACATTTTAACGGGGTTTGACTGTAGTTGTTACGGAGTACATATGAGTCGCTCGCTGAGTGTCCTCCTGCTAGATTTGTTGGTTTTACACCGACGCATGGTAGGTAGTCCCTTAATTATACTTAGAATACTACTCTGTATAACTCATTGAGATCTTGCTTTGAGATTAGCTTTACTTAACTATTTACTTTCATCCTAAGGTTGATTATCTGGCCTCGAAATGGCTTATCATGAGCGGGAAGTGCGTATTCAAGATAAAATAATGTGTCAAATACTCGACAAGGTCGAAAATTAGTAGTCTGTGAAACCCATCCGACCACGGAAAGGCACACAAGTTCACGAGTGCATATTATGTGAAGATAAATCATTGATAATGTTCAAGAAAAATGTGATTGTCTCTGATGCAAAATGTCATAGATTAATGAGTACATGAACCAGTAGCCTCAGAAAACAGGAAGCATTTGCATTTATTTAAACCGCCCAGACCATTTTACCCTAACTAGTCATCTGCTTTGAAGAGTATTCCTGATATTTTGGTGCTGTGAAAGCACGCAATACCTTGCCATATTTCAAAAAAACCAGCGCAAAAAGCAGGACAAACGTGGCGATGACAGCCATTGATAGTATGACATTTTGAATACCCACAGCATGAAACCATGGATCAAGGGCAAAGATAAAGCTGGTGCTCACAGCGTTTCGCACAAACGTTATGCCAACCATAGAGTCACCGAGAATCTGATATCTTATTAGCATTGTCTTGAAAGTGAATTGAGATAGGGATCGGTCTTTCTGGTCAGCGAGAAGCCAATAACGCACATCGGTATATGAGTCTGTAATGTACGTCAGAGCCACGATATTAATCGGTGCAATCCCAGCGGAGCAAATCACTATTCCACCGGCCACGACTGGCCATGGAAAACCTTTGTCGATACCGTATCCAAACATCAGCGCGCCCGCAACCACCAGCGGAATGAAAGGGAGCATCATCCATAAACGGGTTTCAGGCTCAAATATACCGCGATTGCGACGCGCGAGATAAAGGATGAATCGATCGCTGAGCGGGCCGATTATGAGAGAGCCGATTGTCACACCAATGAATTGAGGGAGATTCATGAGACCAATTAGGTCCGGAGTGAAGTTATACGGCGGTTCTGTCATATGGCTCGACATCGTGGTGCTGATGGCGTCTTGTAAAGCGATCAAAACACCGTAGACCAAAGCCACAAAAAGCACTGCCGGGAATGTGCCCAGGATCAGGAATGGCTGCCAGGAGTGACGAGCAAATATTTTCCAGTGGCCTGGAGATGACGCAGTGACCGACAAGCGTTGCTTCCATGTGCGCATAGGGATATCTTTGTTTAGAATGACAGTATCGCGAGTCAGAAGCCTACCTTGTTCCTGGTCGCGGCTCGGGTCAGAGGATATCGAACCCTTGCTACTGCCCTTGATGTCCATTTCTGGTTTCATTGGGCAGTGGGAACTCGAGTCAACCTCCGAGACAGATCCATTTGGATGTTGACTAATTCGCTTGGAGCGTCCAACCCATTTTGTCTCTTCATAAAAAAGACCAAAAATAACAATGCAGACACCAAACATGATGGTATTCCACCACCAGACCCAACGCCACCCCTGGGAGACGGTGACATACCCAGCGGCTAGGGGCCCAAGTGAGGACCCTGCCTGAACAGTCCAGATGAAGATGGCGTTGCTCAATCCCCGTTGGTGTACATAAAAAATATCGGCAATGGTCATTTGGATTATGACCTCAGAAAGAGCACCGAAAAGACAGGAAAAAACATTGACCAACAATAGATCAACCGGCCTTTGCATTTTGGCACTCCAGATGCTGACACCGAATGTCACCAATGTGCTGATGAGGTATAATGGGCGGCGACCGAACTTGAAGCCGAATGGTGTCAAGATCACGGCGCCGATTCCTAAAAAGCCGCACCCAAGAGCATAGCTGTCATTCAAAACTGCCCAGCTGAACCCCAGCTGATCGTGCATGGGGTCCCACGTAGGAGTCGCTGCGCAAATAAACTCCGTGATGAGAAGGGCGTATAAACAGACAAGCCCAAAATTGAGGTACTTGCGCCAGGGAGCCCAGTTAAGGGGATCATTTGGATCGTCTGTCGGCTGTGGCTGAAGAATAATCTCTTCATCATTCGAACGTTGTTCTTGAAGGAGTAACGTGCCAGGAGGCCAATACTGACTCTCAGCAGTTGTGGATGCCATGGAATGGCACAGATGAATAGAGTGAGAAAATTGTGAGGAGTATAGAGATCAGGATGATTTAGCCAACTTATCAATTTCGTTTTTCAACCAATTTTGAGACGGTTTCGGACTTAAATATGTTGGTCAAAACCATTCCACGATAGCAATTGATATCACTGATATCTGAACTGGCTGAATTCAAGTTGACCTCTCTACCTGTAGAGATAGGCACAGAAGGGGATGGATAGCCATTGATTGGCTGCCCCACTAAATCTTAAGGCCGCTTGCTGACAACCTCTCTGACGGAGTTAAGCACCTGGTGGCACATAGAGTACAAATTGCGGAGGGCAGACTTATCTCACATTCGTAATCGCTGATAACAACATATAATCACGGTAATAGTCAGCGAGGAAACCCTTGTCTTGCTTGTATTCCCTCGAATATCTGAACCTATAAAACGGACCATCTGGCTTACGGCTGAGCAAAAAACCTGTTATTATTGAATTTTACAAACCGGACAAAGGTTTCAAAATGTCTTCTGCCCACGGATCTCAAGTTGAAGTGACACCCTTACCCCAGGGTGCTCAATCCGATGCTAATGTAAGTTCTCATATGCATATAACCCAAATCAGAATAGAACTTGACCATTATGTTGTACTGATACCATCTAGTTTGGTGCTACAATCACTGGTGTCGATTTAAACAATTTGAGTGATGAAGATTTTCAAATCGTCCGCAATGCCATCTACACCCATAAAGTGGTGGTAGTCAAAGGCCAAGATGATCTGGTTCCCCTCAAGCAATTCGAGTTTGTGCACCGTCTGGATCCAGATGCAGAGGGTGTGCATGGCTTCGACACCAAGGATGTAACCGATGAGACTATTGGAGTGCTTGGTGTAAGTGAAATATCCAACCCCGCCAAACAGCAACTTCTTTTCACTAACACGCCATGCCCTGTGTAGTCGAGATTCAACACAATCCCCGGTTCGGTGGGTGTCACCATAGTGGGCCAAGGATATCAAGGGGATGACCACTATGGACTGAAAGGCATCACCGCCAGGTCGACTACACACTTCAATGCTCATGTAGAGCCCCTCACCACAGAGGATGTTGAGAATGGCCAAACAAGGTTTGGTGCTTTTCATTTCGATGGCGTGATATATGGATCCAATCCTTCACGAGTCACGACACTCCGCTGCGTCAGGGCGCCGAAAGGCCCCGATCTGACCATTCGGTGGGATGACGGCTCTGGACAGACAATGACAGCAAAGCCAGGATTGACCGCATTCATTGATAGTGCGCAGATGTATGAAATGCTGACAGACGGGGAGAAAACCACTGCAGACAATAGCTACTGGGCACCAGCTCCTCAGCCTTACGTCTGGTCGGGTACTCGCAAAATCCGAAACAGCGGGCTGGGCATGGCCCCCGGGGGAGAAACTGTGCCACTGGATAAACTTCCGACCTGGGTACCGGAAAAGGTTTTTAAGTTTCCGATGGTTTGGGTCAATCCAGTGACTGGCACCCGGTCTTTCCAAATCCTCCCCGACGTTGTTCAAAAACTATACTTGAAATCCGGACCGAATGCAGAAGAACTTGTCGTGGAAGACAATGAGGAAGTTCGCATCTGGCTGAACAATATTCTTGATCGAATTTGCAAACCTCAGAATATCCTGATTCCCGAGTATGACGAAGGAGATGTTGTGATGTTCAACAATTGGGTATGGATTCCCGATAGCCGAATTAATTTTATCAGACCTATATTCATGGTAGCTAACAATGATCCCACTAATAGGAAGTATTGCATAGCTCAATTGATTACCCAGCCTCTTACGGAGTCCGTACAAGTGAGTCTGAAAGCTTGAAAGGCGGTAGTGAAATAAAAGCTAACTAACCTTTAGTGCATCAATGCCATATCCCTTCCTCAACATTCCCTGTCGGTCCAATTGGGGTTTGAACAGTCAAAAGCTTGTTGAAAAATTGGATGAATCTCTCATATTGTCACATTATCCTTTGCCCATAGTATGATAAGTGAGCTTAGTATCTCTTTCATCCCATCTCCAAACAATAACTTTATACACCACAATACATTACATTATGGTTAATAGTGTAAACACGACTGACCTTATGATCAATCAATCAATCAATCAATCAAAGTTCAATTAACCTGTTGCAGTCTAACTAGTTACGTATGACTATTAGTCTATTAGCCAAAAACAGGCACATACTACAACCTCTATATAGGGGTATTTACTATTTTTTTTATCTTTTATACTTACCTATATTATATATAAACTCGAATGTGAAGCCTATTTATTTTTACCTATTTTATTTAATTTGTGGTGGGGGTTAGAAGTTTTTTAACTGGATTGGTAGCTTTGGTTTAAAATTCCGAATTAGGTTAGCGTTTAGTCTAAAATTCCTAAAAGGGATTTATTAGTCGAAAATATAGAAGAAGTTATCTATATTTCGGACTATCCTATCCTATAGGGGGGAGTGTATAGAGCCTAAAGTCACTTTACTATATATTACTTACTAGTATTTAGTGTATTTTATTGGTTCTTAGGAGCCTTTATCAACCTATATTAGTATTTTATATTAAGGCTGGGTAGACTATATATTTTAGGACCGATTTTAATAAAAATTTATAAAGATCTATTTAACTTATATAAAAGGACTCCTATTAAATTATAACCTTTTAACCTAGCTATAGTATAAGTAAAAGCCGATTAAAAATATTACCTAAAATCTATAGTACCTACCTATTAAGTATATAAGAATAGTTAGCTCTTAACGCTTAACCCTAAATAATAGCTATAATCTAAGGCTAATAGGTCCTAGAATTCTATTAGCTAAAAACAGGCACATACTACAACCTCTATATAGGGGTATTTACTATTTTTTTATTTTTTATACTTACCCATATCATATATAAACTCAAATGTGAAGCCTATTTATTTTTACCTATTTTATTTAATTTGTGGTGGGGGTTAGAAGTTTTTTAACTGGATTTGTAGCTTTGGTTCAAAATTCCGAATTGGGTTAGCGTTTGGTCTAAAATTCCTAAAAGGGAATTATTAGTCGAAAATGCAGTAGAAGTTATCTGTATTTCGGACTATCCTATTCTCCTATATTTTTAACTATACTATTCTTCTATATTTCTAGCTATCGCCTACCCCTAGAAATTCAATAATATTAAATTTCTATTTTAATATATTATAGATACTATTTAGTGCTCCTAATTAGTAAATACCGCTATATAATTATAATTTCTACTTATTAAAGTAGAATATAGCCTAAAATGTAGTAGTTTACTATAATTTAAAATTAATTATTATCTAATAGTCGGAAATATAATAGTTAATATTAGTCAAAAATACTAGAGAACCTAATAGTCGAAAATATAGAAGTTCGGCTTAGTCGAAAATATAGTAGAAGATATCTATATTTTAGACTATCCCCTTATCCTATATTTTAGACTATCCTATTCCTCTGTATTTCTAACTATCTTATATCCCCTAGATTTATATATACTATAGATACTTATTAGTTCTATTAGTTATAAATTACTATTATATAAGTATAATTTCTAACTATAGTTAGAAAGTCTAGCCGGAAGGTCTAGTAGTACTTATAGTAATAGAATATAGCCTAAAATATAGTAGTTAGTATTAATCGAAAATACTAGAGAACCTAATAGTTAAAAATATAGAGGTTCGGCTTAATTAAAAATATAGTAGAAGATATCTATATTTTAGACTATTCCTTTATCCTATATTTTAGACTATCCTATTCCTCTATATTTCTAACTATCCTATATCCCTTAGATTTATATATACTATAGATATTTATTAGTTCTATTAGTTATAAATTACTACTATATAAGTATAATTTCTAATTATAGTTAGAAAGTCTAGCTAGAAGGTCTAGTAGTACTTATAGTAGTAGAATATAGCTTAAAATATAGTAGTTAGTATTAGTTAAAAATATCAGAGAACCTAATAGTCGAAAATATAGAGGTTTAGCTTAGTTAAAAATATAGTAGAAGATATCTATATTTTAGATTATCCCCTTATCCTATATTTTAGACTATCTTATTCCTCTATATTT